>NW_024543087.1:21185000-21192500 GCF_018167655.1 Microtus oregoni | reverse complement strand
GAGCCTGGGACTACTGAGGATGATCTGATGGGGGATGCCTGTCTGCAGGTCTGCTACCTGGAGATTTTATATATATTCCATCTCAAAGAAATTCTTTCCAGCCAGGTGTAGTGGGCATGCCTAGAAACCACAGCCGAAACAAGGCTGCATGATACAACATTTCTATCTGTTCTGATAAAAATGCAATATGCGTATGATAATATGAAATAACAGCAACAATATTTGGGAGGTGGAGGCCAGAGAATCAGTTCAAAGTCAACCTAGCTGACATGAGATCATCTCAAAAAAGAAAAAACAAAGCTGGGTGGTGGTGGTGCATGCCTTTAATCCCAGCACTTGGGAGGCAGAGGCAGGAGGATCTCTGTGAGTCTGAGGCCAGCCTGGTCTACAAGAGCTAGTTCCAGCACAGCTAGGGTTGTTATAAAGAGAAACTCTGTCTTGAAAAACCAAACAAACAAACAAAAAGAAAGCAACATGTCCATAAACATACAAAATGTTTTTTAATAAAGATATTATGCATCATTTATTTGCATCATTTATTTATCATTTCTTTACTTTTTAAATTTTTATTTATTTATTTATTTATTTATTATGTATACAATATTCTGTCTACATGTACCCCTGCAGGCCAGAAGAAGGCACCAGGCCTCATTACAGATGGTTGTGAGCCACCATGTGGTTGCTGGGAATTGAACTCAAGACCTTTGGAAGAGCAGGCAATGCTCTTAACCGCTGAACCATGTCTCCAGCCCCCCATACAGAATGTTTTATGGGGAGTATTTATTTTTTTAGGAAACACATATTGACATAGATAGGCTAAAGGGACATGTATGTAACAACCTCATAAAAGATGGTTCCTGCTGGGACTCAGCACGCGGCTACTACAGGGGATCTCTTGGCTATTGAGTGCTAACAGTCTGTAGATGCTGACCCTGTTCTTCAGGAATCCTCAGCAAACTGGCCCACAACAAAAGATCCAAACACTAAGATGTATCCTCACCGTGGACAGTTCCTCAACGGGCTCTCTTCCATACTTCTCTCTGCTAAGAGCCATCTGCAGGCACCCAGCTAAAGGACAGGGTACCAAAAAGGAAATGTCACAGCCAGAGTTCTTCCTGTCACTCCACAGGACTTGACCACCACGTCCCTGAGCAGGAAGGAGAGGTATTTTTCTGGGCAACTGCCCTGTGGCTCCATTCTACCTTTGGGGGAATTTATTCTATTTTCATGGTTTGCCTAAAATGATAGGAAGCTTGTGGTAAAAACCCACTTCCTTCCCTCGTGGTGGGAGGCCCTGCCCACATCCTCTGCACTGACCACCGTCCTCTCTCTCTCTGTTTTGTGGTACAGTGCATTAACACAGCTCACACAATGGGGGTGGGGGAGGGTGTATATACATACGGAGTCCACCTGGCTCTCATCAGCCTGCCACTAGCCTTCCTTCCCAGGGCGGACCATGCTTATCTCTCACCTGGTAAACTAAAACACACCTTTGCTCATTTTCTTGTTCTCACTTTTATGCCCCAAATCCTTTTTCCATGTTCAGGTGGCCAAATCAACTATAGGACACTAGAGTTAACATTTTCATTATAGATAAACGAGGGGCAATTTTTTAAAATATAAACTATCACCAATATGTAGAATATACTCATGCTAACAAGTGTTTATCTAAAATTCAGACTTAACTGGACATCATGAAGGTTTTTGCTTTTTTAACATTTTGTTTCGTTGTCGTTTTGATTTTGAAGCAGGGTTCACTGCGCAGCCCTGCTTGGCTTGGATGCACATAGACCAGGCTGGCCTTAAACTTGTGATCCTACCAAATCTGCTTTCCAAGTGCAGGTAGGTATTCACCAATGTGCTCAACTAACACCGTGACGTTTTATTTGCTAATTCTCCCAGCTCTTGCCCGTATCAGGTAGGCATCCTTTAACAGAGCGATTCTCAACCCTTTGGGGTCGTCAAGAGGTCTCATAGCAGATATCCTGCATATCAGATATTTACATTATGACTCATAACAGTAGCAAAATTAAAGTTATGAAGTAGCAACGATAATAATGTTATGGTTGGGGACGCTCACTAAAACATGAGAAGCTGTATTAAAGGGTCGAAACATTAGGAAGGCTGAGAACCACTGCTTTAACACGCAAACAAGCTTGCGTCACTCCTGTGTCCAGTTTCCCATCTCCGATCACAGGCCCTTGGGGGTAGAAATCTCTGCTCACCTTCCAGTGCTGCCTGCCCTTCACTCACCCCCTCTCCCTCCTCCACTTGCTCCAACCACAGGGCCTTGCTTGTTCCTTGCTCTTCTTCCAGATTATGAGTTCTGTCTGGTCTTACCCAGCTCATGTTAGTGTCTCAGAACACTAACATGTTAGAGGCTTCAGACCCGAAACCTCACTGCCTCTGCACCGCTCTCTGCTTTCTCTGTGACCCACCTTCCAACCTACCACACAGTGCATGCGTGCTTGCGTGCGTGCGTGCGTACTCACAGATGTGAAGAGTGTATGGCATCTGAGGACACGGTCTGAGTCTTGTCAACCCCGCCCAGCAACTGCAAACATTCAGTTGGAATTTTGTGGATCCATGGGGAAACCCAAGGGCAGGAAGTGCAGCCAAGAGCAGTCCGGGAAGCAACCTTAGCTTTGTCTGTTCTCCACAGGCTTGTATTAGGCTAGCTCTACTTACATTTTTTTTTTTTTTTTTTTTTTTTGCTAAAGGCCACCCTTGGCCACTGTTCCAGGTCTCACTAGGACTTTTTTAGGCACTGGAGAGACTGGGGATCTGTTCTTCCTTTCCTGCCCTCCCCCACCTCCTCCACTCTTTCATCTCTCCCTCTCCATTAGCATTTATAATTTTAAAAATACATGAGCAGTGCTGATGGCTCAGTGCTTGCCATGCAGGCGTGAAAACCTGAGTGCAATCCCCAGAACCTAAGGAGAAGACGGGTGTCATAGCATAGGCTTGTAAACCTAACAGCGGGGAGACAGACAGATCCCAGAAGCTTGCTGACTAGCTGTGTGATTATTCAGGTCTGAGCAGTCAGAAACGAATGAGCAGTCTTCACCTACACACACACACACACACACACACACACACACACACACACAGAGTGAATGGCACCCACGGAATAACATCTAAGGTTGGCCTTTGACCTCTAAACACAGTTGCACATATACCCTTCACACTCCACTCACAAAATATTCACATACACAGAATAAATGAATAATGTTCCTGGAAAACACTTCCCTTTGTAAAGCTGAGATTGAGAACAACACCAATAAGCTGAACTTCTCTACTATGAAACAGTTCAGGATCCCCGCCTAGGGAATGGTGCTGCCCACAGTGAGCTGGGCCCTCCCACATCAATTACCTTAACTAAGACAATCCCCACAAACCCAGGATAAATAATCTTTTTGTTTATTTATTTGTTTTTTTGTTTTGTTTTGTTTTTTGTTTTTCGAGACAGGGTTTCTCTGTAGCTTTGGAGCCTGTCCTGGAACTAGCTCTTGTAGCCCAGGCTGGTCTTGAACTCACAGAGATCCGCCTGCCTCTGCCTCCCGAGTGCTGGGATTAAAGGCGTGCGCCACCACCGCCTGGTCCAGTATAAATAATCTTTTAAAATTTATTTGTTTGTTTTTTTGAGATAGGGCTTCTCTGTGTAATAGCTTTAGTTGTCCCAGAACTTATTTGTAGACCAGGCTACAGAGATCTGCCTGCCTCTGCTTCCCGAATGCTGGGATTGAAAGTCATGCACCACCACACCCAGCTTGTAAGCAATCTTCCACTGAGACTCTTCTTCCACCTGCACTGTGTAGAGAGCCCCTATCAACAAAAGAATCCTAACCAAGACAGCACACCTCTCAGTTTGCCCAGTGAGCTGTATTGTTAAGCTAAGCAGATTGGCTGTGAGCAAGGACATTCTGAGTTTGGGTCCTGGCTCTGCCACCAGCTGCCACTCAACCTCACATGAGTGTCATCCTTACTGAGCCAATCCCCCCATCCATAAGCTGTTATTACAACATCTGCTTTCTGGGGGGTCTGGATGGACACGCTCATGTGGAGCCCAGCATACAGCTGGTCTTCTATTAAAGGCAGCTGTTACATGTTGTTGGGTAGGTTAAGAGGAAGCTAGAAGGACTCTGAACTTCAAAAGGAAGAGCAAAAGAAGCCGGGGAGGGAGGGCTTCCCAATACTTCCTTCTCTTTCTTCCTTCCTTCTCCATCTTTCACAATATTATTATTATTAGTAGTAGTAGTAGTAGCATTATTATTAGTAGTAGTAGTAGTAACAGTACTGATGCACTGGAATAAGGCAAGTGGAAAATAGGGGAAAGAAGAAAATAAAAGAATAAACACCCATATTGCATATGATCACCAAAATATTTTGCTTATGAGTAAGCTTCTGTGTCTTGAAACCTTTGAGGAAGACAAGTTTCAGTACCAAGCAACCCCTAAGTCTCAGGGGGCTCATTCTTTGTTCACCCAGAGTCTCCTATAGTTCAGAGTGACTCTCACACAGGTTTCTCTCCAGGAGGTGACCTAACGATGGAGACCACTTAAACCTGGAGCACCTCCGGCTGCACATAGGTCTTCACACACAGGCTCTGGGAGGCTTGAGTGTAGATAAGTATCTATCACCTCCCTATGATGGTCAGAGATTTATCACCTCCCTACTGAGTCACATCTTGAGGGAAGGCAGAGAGTGGAGATGGCTGGGAAATGCAGCCAGCCAAGGGTTGGGGAAGAAAAGAATCGAGAGCCCCAAGGAACAATATATATATATTCAAAGTAGAGTATTCCTCTGAAATACTCGAGTACTGACAAACATGTTACAAACTATTTTAACTCTTCTTTTTCTAAAAAAAATATTATTTATTTACTATGTACACAGTGTTCTGCCTGCATGTATGTCTGCACACCAGAAAAGGGCACCAGATCTCATTGTAGATGGTTGTGAGCCACCATATAGTTGTTGGGAATTGAACTCAGGACCCCTGGAAGAGCAGTCAGTACTCTCGACTGCTGAGCCTCCTCTCCAGCCCCATGAGTAACTTTTTCAACATTAGATTTGCATACATTCAATGAAATACAAATTCCGTAATTTATGGTTAAACGTTCAGATGCTTGTTTGCTTTTTTCAGAATCACAAATATAACTTGATTCTCCCAGTCCCATTGTGATTGTAGTTGGGATCAGTACTAGTTTGTGATAGTGTGCTATTATTAGATCTGGGAAGTGCCCCTTGGGCGACTCCTCAGTTCCCATCCCCATCCCCCCCCCCCAAATGGCACTACTTGCATAGTCTGGGAGTCACTCCCCAACTTCTCAGTTGGAAATTTGCATCAAGGGTTGCATGTGAGGCTGTGGGCCTGACATCCCTCTGGGTATTGGTCAGCACATGGGATGGATGCAGTCCCTCCATCCATGCAGCATCTTCTACCCATGCCATCTCTGCTGCTGGGAGCTTTACAGAAGGCCGCTGAGAGCTCTGCACACGCAGCTTGTTGGTCCAAGGCACCATATGGAGTACTTCTCTGCTATGGAGAAGTACCACCGTGTGCCCCTGCTTTCTCTGTAGAAACTTGGCTACATGGGGCCTGAAGCTGCACTATTTGGGCACAGAACTTTACACAGCCCTTCACCAGTTCTGATCCTTTATTCTTCCACGAATGTTTAGCACTAGTTGAGACACCTACTCTTAGGGTGATGAAGACCCAGTCGCTGTCATCTCCCAAGGCCCTGCCTGCGAAGGAGAGGTCTTAGCTCCCTTAATTTTTAATCTAGGAGCTCAATAAATAAATACAAGAGAAGGTTCATGACAGAAGAGAACAAACTTGCTATTTGTTCCATACGCCTGTGAAAATCTTCACCAGAGAGTGAATTAGCTACAGAAGGGAAAAATGATGATTTTATGCTTTTTAGATAAAGAATATTACATTTGTGAAGGAAAGACAGGGTGATAGAGATTTGGATGACATAATACCTTCTAGAGACATCACTAAGACGAATGGGAGCAATGAAGAAGCTACTGGAAGATGAAGTTAATTCTGCGTTTATGTGTTCAGGATCATTGTAGTTTACCAACCTCCAGGACCAGGAACATTGTCTGTCCTTGGATAATGTGCAATCTTGATTGTCAACTTGGTAGTATTTGGAGTCACTTAAGAGATACATCTCCAGGCATGTCTGGGAAGTATTTCCAGGGAGGACTGACTGAGAGGGGAGGCTCTCTTTTAAGCAGGCAGCACCTTCAGTTCATAGCCCAGATACAGAGAGGTCTGAGAAACATCAGTCACCTGCCTGTCTTGGTCCTCATCCACTACTGTCGTTACACATCAGTTTCTCTGGCCTCCCAACATGGGCTGAATACCAACTGCTCTCCAGAGAGTTTCCAGGCCTTCAACACTGGACTGGGACTATTGAGGCATCCATTTTTGTGGACAGAGCAGCTAACATGTTCTCTGCCATTTAGCATATTGACAGGCCTTGTTGCACTATCCAAAGCCACTATCAATTATACCAATCTAAGAATTCCTTTTTATGATATATATTATTCTATTGATTCTAATTCTGTAGCATTTATTCTAATTTGTATTAATAATAAAAACCCAGAGTCACATATAGGAGTTAATGCTGAAAGATCAGAGAAGCAGAGTTGCTAACCACTAGTGAGTTCTTGCCTCTACCAATGCACAGACCAAAGGGGCGATCCTTTCTCTATGAATCCTCAGACTGCTGCTGTTTCTACAAAACCTCAGACTACATCCATTTCTTGGATCTCAGACTGAATCCTTAGACTGGATCTGTCTCCACAGTCCTCAAACTGCTCCTGAGCTGCTGTCTCCTCCTGCCTTATATTCCTCTCTGCCCAGCCATTTCACTCCTGTCTCCACCTCCCTAGTGCTGGGATTAAAGGTGTGTGATCCCAGGTGCTGGCATCATCTTTCTATGAGCTCTGCTTCTCTTTTAGACAGATTCAATCTTCTGTAACCCAGGGTGGCCTTGAACTCACAAAGATCCATCTGCCTCTGTTTCCAGTGCTGGGATTAAAGGTGTGTGCCACCATTGCCTGGCCTCCATGGCTGATTTAGCTCTGCACTCTGATCTTCAGCCAAGCTTTCTGTTAGATTACAAAGTATCCCTACGTGACTCTATAGAGACACCTGCATGATACCGTATGTAAAAGATACCCCTACCCAAAGAAGCTTTTAAAAATTATTTAAAATTAATTAATTTACTTTACACATGTGGGTGCTTTGCCTGCATATATGTTTGTTTTCCACACGTGTACCTGGCGCTGTAGAAGTCAGAACAGGGTGTTGAATTCCTTTAGAACTGGAGTTAAAGACAGTTGTAAGCTATCACGCATGGGTGCTGGTAGTGAACCTTGGTGTTCTGCAAGGGCAACAAAGGCTCTTGATGATGAGCCGTTTCTCCAAACCCTCCCAACACACACACCATTTCTCTCTTCTTTTTGAGACAGGGTATCGCTATGTAT